>NW_027069835.1:293407-318407 GCF_002906115.3 Quercus suber
TTTTTTTTTTTTAGCACAACAAAGGAAGAAAATAAAGACAATCACAAGAGTTTTCTTCTTAGGCATAATATCGTTTCAACCATTTCCCATTGATGGGGTCCATTAAATCCTTGTCATCCATCTGAGTCAAACGGTAGTACCCGCTTGGGTGTGCCTCTCTTATCACAAGGGGCCCTTCCCATTTTGGTGCAAACTTGGACGGTCCTGCCAGGCCTTTTCTAACATAGTCTGCCACTTTTAAAACTAGTTGTCCTTTCACGAATACTCTCTCCCTAGTCATCCTGCCATAAGCTTCAGTCATTTTTTGCCTATATCTGTAGCTGCGTTCCTGAGCCTTTTCTCTTTTTTCATCAAGTCCCTCCAGGTCTTCACACCTTTCTACCGCAAAGACTCCTTCTTCTTCTCTTCCTTTTTCTTGCATTTGCATGACCCACAGGGACGGGGTCATTACCTCTGCTGGGCTCACCACTTCAGTGCCATAGACCAAGGAAAAAGGTGAAAAACCTGTGGCTGACTTAGGTGAATTCTTGTAAGCCCAAAGGGCATCTGGCAGGTGCGTTGCCCATCCTCCCGTGTACTCCTGTCTCATTTTACTGATAATTTTTATAAGGGTTTTGTTCATTGCCTCCGCTTGCCCATTCCCTTGAGGATAATAAGGTGATGATCGGTGGTGTTTAACTTGGTAGAATTCTAGCATCTTCCTTACTTCACTGTTGACAAAAGGTGTGCCATTGTCACTGATGATTCTGTGGGATACCCCAAACCTCACGATTATGTTTTCCTTGATAAAGTTTGCCACAGCTCCTCCGGTGGCTTTGCGTAGTGGCACCGCCTCTGCCCACTTAGTAAAATATTCCGCAGCCACCAATATCCATATATATCCTTGTGATAGTGGGTTAACCGGTCCTACCAAATCAAGCCCCCAAGTGTGGAAAGGCCATGGGGTCACCATAATGTGCAAATTCTGCGGATGTGTGTGGATTAAGTTGGCCTGTACTTGACAACTGTGGCACTTTTTCACAAATTCTGCCGCATCTTTCTTCATGGTAGGCCAGTAATAACTCATCTGTAGCAGGCACCTATAAAGTTTCTTCTTTCCCTGATGTTCCCCACATTCCCCTGAGTGTACCTCTTTCACCATTTCGCCTGCTTCTTTAGGGCCCAGACATCCCAAGAGGTCCCCATCATATCCCTCTTTGAAAAGGATCATATTGTGCATGAAGTAGCGTGTTGCCAACCTCCTAAGTTTGTATTTTTCATTGTGTTTCTGCGGCAGGATGCCTTCTGTCAAGTACTGCATAAATGGGTTTCTCCAGTCTTCGCAGGCAAACACAACATAACTTTCTTCCCTGTCTGCCGCAAGTTGGCAGGCCCCACACTGAGTTTGGACTTGGTCCGCGTCTTTGCCCATGTTTGGCCAATAAAAGCCTGCCCTTTGAAGCCTGCGATAAAGGCTGACCTCTTCGCAGGATCCGCAAGTTTTGTCGTGCACTTCTTTCAGCTTTTTCTAGGCCTCCTCTAGTTTTATACATCTGGTCAAGACCCCACCTGGCATCCTGCGGTACAATTCCCCTTTCACTAATGCGTAGTCTTTTAGCGCCTTCAGTCCTGCGGCGTCATCTTCATTTACCAAGGCCTCTGTTATAGGAATCTGCCAATCCCCGTCGCACTATTCCTCTCGGAATTCTTTCCCCAACGTATCAATTATCCATTCTCTCCTTTTGCTGACCTCTACTCGGGTGCTATCTCCTTCGAATATTATTTGTGAGCCTAGCGCAGCTAACGCGTCCGCGAACTGATTTTCATTCCTGGGGGGCGTGCTCTATTTCAAAAGTTAAAAACTTTTCCTCCATCTTCTGGGCCATTGCTCTGTATGGGGCTAGGTTAGGTTCTTTCAAGGAGAAAATCCCGTTGGCCTGTCAGACCACTAAATTCAAATCGCCTAATACCTTTAAGTGTTTGACTCCCATTTCGAGAGCCGTGGCCAACCCAGTTAAATAGGCTTCGTATTCTGTGGTATTGTTTGAACAGGGGAATTCTAATTTGAACGACAGTGCTACCATTTCGTCTTCTCCATGGTACAAAACTACTCCCACCCCTTTAGATTGGGCGATGGAGGACCCATCAAATTTCATTACCCAATGTTCTCCAGTTTCTTCTGCCATGGCTACTTCCCCCGGAACTTCGTCATCCAGTGGGAACTCTTCCTCGCCTGGAAATTGCGCCAATAAGTCTGCTATAGCCTGGCTTTTTACCGCCCTGGGTTTCCTCATTCTTAAATCATATTGCGACAATTGTAGCAACCATTGGGATATCCTGCCAGAGAGGATCGGTTGCTGCAGCAAGGCTTTGATGGCATGGGATTTGGTCATCAGCCACACTTCGTAGGCCAAGAAATAATGGCGCAACCTCTGTGAAGCATATACAATGGCTAAACACGCCCTCTCTGCCCTTGGGTAACAGGTTTCTGCATCTTTCAAGGCACGGCTGATATAATATATTGGTTGTTCGATGCCTCCCCCATCCTCTTGGGCGATTAACGCACCAATGGCATACTAATTGGTGGCCAAGTAGAGCAACAGTGGCTTCTTGTGAATTGGAGCCTGCACTGTGAGGAGGTTCATCATGATCTGTTGTAGCCTTTTGAAGGCTGCCTACTGCAATTCCCCCACTCAAAATCCTGCCCCTTCTTGAGCAACTTGGTGAAAGCAGAGGTGATTGATGCCAATCCGGGAATAAATCTTCGGATGTACGAGACTTTCCCCAAGAAGCTCTTTAATTCCTTTACCATGCTTGGAGGTCTCATGGTCGCGATGGCCGTAGCTTTGGCAGGGTCCACGTCTATCCCCTTGCTATGAACTAAGAAGTCTAGAAACTTCCCAGAAGACACTCCGAATGCGCATTTGAGAGGGTTCATTCTCAGTTTGAAGGCTCTGCACCTCTCGAATACTCTCCTCAACACTTGGAAGTGTTTCTCTCTCCTCTTGATTTCATTACTATGTCATCTACGTAGTCCTCCAGTTCACGATGCATCATGTTGTGAAATATGGCCGTCATCGCCCGCTGATAAGTGGCACCTGCATTTTTCAATCCAAAGGGCATTACAGTGTAGTAGAAGTTGCCCATGGGTGTTCTGAAAGCGGTTTTCTCTGCATCTCTCGAGGCCATCCTGATTTGGTTGTACTCGCTAAACCCATCCATAAATGAAAACATGGCACTTCCTGCCATAGAATCTATCAGTAAATCCATGTTTGGCAAGGGAAACTCATCCTTTGGACAGGCTTTGTTGAGATTCTTGAAATCTACACAACATCTTATCTGGCCGCTCTTCTTCTTCACGGGCACAATGTTGGATAGCCATCGTGGGTGTTGGATAGGCTTAATGAATCCTACGGCAAGCAGTTTCTGTACTTCTTTGATTATTTGTCCTTCTATTTCGTGTGGAATGTCCTGGTAGGCTGGGCGATTGGCCTAGCCTCTGGGTCCACATTTAACGTATGTGCAACTAGCCCAGGGTCTAACCCCAGCATTTCATTGTATTCCCATGCAAAAACGTCTTTAAATTCCTTTAAGAGTAACATCAGTTCTCCTTTTTCCATTCCTGTCAAACTTGCACTAATTAGGATAGGCCTCGGTCCCTGTGAAATAGACCCCAAGTCGACTTCTTCCATTTCTTCTTCTGCCATAACCTGTACTTCTTTTTCTATCACAACTTCCTCATTTTCCTCACTTTCTTCTTCTGACTTTTCTTGAACCACGCAACACCCTAAGTTCTCGTGCTGCCGTTTATGGGTGGGGCCATCCTGCGTTTTACTCGTGGGCCCCTCGTGCCTTCATAATTTATACACTATCCTGCTGTCAAGACCTCGGATCCTGACGCAGTGAGGTGTATCCTCTGAGTCTGCGGTTGGTGCTTCCTTCCTCTTCCTTTTTCGAGCCAGCAACTCCCTTAGGTCAGGCTTGGGATCATCCTGGATGTCTCTCCATTTAGGTACGAAGGTACCTTGTGGTTTTGATACTGAATTTTCCCCGGATGGAGCCTATTGATCGTAGAACATGGTTTCCACTAAATGAGCTTCTGCCTGCTCAAATGGTGAGTGATTTGCTGCTATGTGTATCATCTTGCCGTTCATCCGTCCTTTCACACATTGGTGGTATGTGGATGGAACTAGCCTGTGTTTATGTAACCATGGTCGCCCCAAGAGTACGTGGTACGAGACTTTCATTTTGACCACGTGGAACCGAGCTAGAGAAGCTATGGGTCCCACTTTTAACCACAACTGGATATGGCCTGCGGTGTACTCTCCCCTTCCACCGAATCCTGTTACCTCCATTGGACACCCTTGGATCTTTCTTTCTGAAATCCCCGCAGCTTGCAGAGTGCTCAGCGGGATGAGATTTACGAAAGCACCCGTATCTACTAAGGCTCTTTTTATGGGGATTTGATTTATGGATGCTGCCAGATAGAGAGGTCTCCTGTGGTCTGAGTACCTCACTTCCATATCTTCATCACTGAAGATGATTTCGGTTAACTCCTGTAAGAGAGCCCTGTTATCTTGAACTTCCGCTGGTAAACATTCTACCCCTGCCTCAAAGGCAATGCTTACTATAGCTTTGGTGGCTACTTTTCTTTCCTTTATTGTGAGGCCTAGCTGATCAAATAAGTTTTTGAATTTGGAGCTCTGCTGTAAAGTAGTAATCGTTACGGCAGGTAGGGCCGGATTCTCTCCTTCGTCATCCCCTGGATCCGCACAAATCACTACTGCTGCTACACCCTTGCCTCTGTGATTTGGGAGTGGGTTTCTTTGGACCTCCTGCTGGGACATTTCTAAAGTCCCTTCTTTTATCCTGCGGTGCACCGGTCTGCGGAGTGCCCAACATTTTACGGTAGAATGTTGGACATAGTTGTGTAAACGACAAAAATGCGGGTCCCTCATTTCCTCTTCTATGGGCTCCCTAGCAACTTAGTTAGGTTTGAAAACGCTATCTGCTATCCATTTGTCTAGCAGTACGTCTAGTTCTTTTGCGGTGCATGGTATTGGCGGGGGAGTATCGTATTTTCTCCCGTCGGTCTTTCTCCTTCGCTCACCGGTGGACACCGCTATGGCTTGCGGGGCACTTCTTTTATCCGTGCTTGGCTTTACGGACTGGGCAGTTTTTCTCACCTTCTGTAATAACTGCGCAAAATGGGAGATTTCGAGGTTTTCCAGAACTGCCCTCTACTCCCTGATGATGTTCGTCATACACATCTCCACCAGTGTCCTTTCTTCGCAATGGTCATAGTAGTCGAGTGCTATGTCCCTAAATCTCTTGATGTACTCCATCAAGTCTTCACCACTCCTTTGCTTAGTTGCTTGCAGCGTTACAAGTATCATCATTTCTTCTGCGTGGAAGTACTTGGTACAAAACACATCTACCATATTCCGTGTATAGCACTCATATTCCGTGTTGTCTGGACTTCGGAGGCATTTGCTTGCGAGGGCTCTTGTCCCTGAACTATTTCTCAACTCCCCAACGGAGTCGCCAATTTAATGTAGGGGCCTTTTTTATCGTGTTGGGCTGGGCCACCCCTTTGTGGTCGTAGGTCCAAGTGTTCTGGGTTGCGGGAGTCGAGACCGGTCCAATTGAAACTCAACTTGGCCGGCTTGTGCACAAGCTAGGCCTCGTTTGCCAGGCGAGTGCTTGTGGCAGGCAGTGCTGTTTCAGAAAAGCTTGCGGCAGACAGACATAATTGATAAAAACAGAGCAAATTTATTCTGGAATGACCAGATAATTATTTTAACAACGAATGACCGAATGGTCCATAATCACAATAATATGAATAATTTTGACACATAAAGTAGTAAGAGCAAAATGAAAATGAAGATTAATCAATGAATAAAGGGGATAAACTCAGTTGGTCCGCGGGGGCAAGGTCAGGGAGGGAGAAAGCCTCTTCTCAAAAACGATTAACCTCCGAGGAAAAGGAAATTCCTGCCGTAGAAATTAATGGGTTTGAGGGAGGCGGACCTGAATAGACAATGCCCAGGACGATTCTAGAAGAGAGCAGGGATTTGAGAGGGAGAGAAGGGAAGGGACCTATTGGTGCATGCCACTAACACTCGCTCTTTTTCCCTCTTTCTTTCTTACTTTTCTAGTTCTTTCTTAGTGATTTCCACAATGGTAGTTTTTAGTATTATACTCCTCTGTTTTTCTAAGTCTGTTACAGAGTGTTTTTTTTTTTTCCTTTCGTTCTTGTATTGCTCTCTTGCTTGTTGTGTATCTTGTACACGGCAGAGGCTTCCTTTATAGTGCCTACCGTGACTGAATTTTACCATTCTACCCCCTAACCGTCTTTGTCTGGTCTGGGCGCACTCGCCGACCATTACTGTTCCGTCTGCGAGTTCCCTTGTCACAGGCACAGACAACCTTTTGTCCGTTAGTCTGCCGCAGCGCCTCTTCCTACCGTGGTGATATCTCTCTCTCTCTATCCCTCATGACATGCACCTATTGGTTCCTACTCAGCCTTGCCTGTTTTGGGTGGTATGTCATCCCAACAGGACGTATCCCCTAGAAGAGCTTGAGCAAGAACCTCAAAACAGGCCTTCCCCTCTCTCCACCTCCAAACCATGCCCTCTTACCTCTGACCCACGACCCCACCACGTCCTGTATTGGCTGGGTTCAGGCTGGTGGTGCCTAGGCCTTGCGCGTGTGTATTTCTGAAATCTATCTGCTGTTCATGCATCTGCCGTGTGCTGGACACTTTGCTTGTATTGCATGTCGTCCCTTCTTGGCTCTTCCCTGGTTGTTACTCTGGTTTCCCACTCCCATAGGGTCTGGGCTTTACCGAGTACTGGGCTTCGTGTTCTCTTCAGCCCAATTCTTTAATTGTCTTAGTTTCCCACCATGTTACTCAGCCTTTCCTGTCGCGGCGATTTGTTCCTGCTAGGCCTCTTTTCAGGCATGCTGTTCCTTTCTTCCTCCCAGTGGCTTAATATGGCCACTGGTGTTCTCGCTTGTGGGCTCCAATGTCCCTTTCTTTTCACTTGGGCCTATCTGGCCCATTTACTTCCTTTGGACTTCCTTGGTCTATTTACTAACTTTGCATCCCATGGGCATTTACTAACTCAATTGGGCTTCCCTGGCCCAATTTCCTCATTCTCATCCTTGGGGTTCATGGGCTTGCCATTATCCCCTACTTTCTTTGTTTACATTACTTCGGGCCTGCCGCGGCACATTCTCACTTTTCCATACCACATACCGCCCATGGGTGCTGTTTTCTTTCTTTCCGGGCCTTTTAGGCCCACTTACTTCTTCAAGACCCATTTATTTATATTAAAGGCCTATGATCCATTATTCCCGCCGTTTGAACCCAATGGTTTCTTCTTAGCCTGCCGCTTATCTGCTGCCCGTATCTCTGGGTTGGGCTGTCTACTGCCTATTTCAAAAATAACCCTCAACAATATGCATATAATAGTAAATTATTTATGATTAAGTTATTATAATATCAAGATCTACTTCATAGGATTGTGACATAAGTAAAACATAAAATTTGTAGTAGATTTTGTTATACAGGTAAGATTCCATTAGCTCTTATAAAAATAAAAATAAAATTCATTAGTGTGACACACTTCTTTTTCTCTTCTCCACAGGCACATCAAATTAAAAAAAATTAATTTAATAACCTATGCCAGGATGAAATATCAGTTGTACATTTTTTTTTTTCTTCCTTTTTTGTCTCTATCGACAACATAGTAAGATACTTCACTTTGAAGTGCGCCATACCTGTTTTTTTTTCTAAGCCACGCACACATTTTGCGTAGTCATCACTCACCCCCATGGACCCCAGCTTCTTCTAGACTTCTTCTACCAATCAAATCCAAATGGGTTCCACAAAATAATGGAGAATCCAACGGCTCTAGCAATTTTACTGGCATTTCGGAATTGTTTGTTTCCAACCATTAAGTGTACTTCTTATTCTTCTCTCTTTTACAGCACAGTCCAAGTATGCAGCCATTGGTCAAAGCCGAAACAGTATTTCCCCAGATAATAATATACTAAAACAAATAGAGAGTCCGGCTCTTTTTAGATTGAAAACTGATCAGATAGCCACGATAAAAAAAGAGGGAGAAAATGGTTTCGTCAACAGTAGAGTTGTTGAAGGAGGAGCTTCCAGTGAATCAAGAATCTCTGGTTTTGTCTGAGGATGTCAAGACTGGCCTCGTCCTTGTCGATATCGTTAATGGCTTTTGCACCGTCGGCTCTGGCAATTTGGTAATTTACAGGCTTTGATTTCAATTATGACAACAATACAGTCAAGTCAGTCCCAAACATCACATGATACCTCGTTCTTAATTTCATTAACAACCCTTTTTTGAGTTTGCTTTGTCTTGTCGAGATGTTCAATATCATGAGAAAACTAATACTACATGCGTTGTTTAGATCTTCTTGTCGTTTTCGGTTTTTTTTTTTTGAAGTTTATGTTATTGTTTCTTGCGGTTTTAATTTCAATTGGTCTTTTCTGTTGGAAAATTACAATTCCTATAGTTTGGTTTTTTTTTTTTAAGAAAAAAGAAAAAGAAAAAGAAAGAACTCTTTTTTTACCCCAAGAAGACAGCAAAAAGAATAAGATGAAGAACAATCTTTACTTTTACTGGCCATTTATATATTTTTCCTGTGCTTATATCTATGGTGGGATGGTTTTACATTCTTAATATTTGACTTGGTACTCGTAGGATGTATTATGCAAATATAATTGTGTGGAATTGAATTTTTGTATAGGCTCCAACACAACCTGATGAACAAATTTCTGGGATGGTGGATGAGTCTGTGAAACTTGCCAGAGTTTTCTGTGAGAAGAAATGGCCTATTTTTGCTTTCCTTGATTCCCATCACCCAGATATTCCTGAACCTCCATATCCACCTCATTGTATAGCCGGAACACATGAGTCCAAACTGGTTCCTGGTACTTGATTTTCGCTCTCTTTTTTTCCCATCCCTATCATTAGCTATTATACTTTCTGTTTTAGCTGAACATATTTGCATTGCCTTGAACGGTTTACAAATTTCCTTACTCATTTTGCTTTCTTACTATAATCTGCAGCCCTGCAATGGTTAGAGAATGAACCAAATGCAACACTTAGATGCAAAGATTGCATTGATGGGTTTCTCGGTTCAATTGAAAAAGATGGCTCCAATTTGTTTATAGATTGGGTGAGAAATAACCAGATAAAAAAGGTAGGCTTTTCCTGTTCCCACAAAAAGATCATCTGCTTTGATTGAATAGTTTGAATGATTATTAAAGGGAATTTGTGGTGTGTATATGAGCTTTAATACTTTCAATTAATAGTGCGACGATTAAACTAATTTTGTCACTTTTCTTGTTTGTTGAGATTTTGGTGGTAGGGATATGCACCGATGTATGTGTGCTGGATTTTGTGTGTTCAACATTGTCTGCAAGAAATCGGGGTTTACTTGTTCCTTTGGAGGATGTGATTGTGTACTCGAATGGATGTGCCACTTTTGATCTTCCGATTCATGTTGCCAAAACAATGAAGGATGCTATTGCTCATCCACAGGTAGTTTGACTTACATAATTATCTTTTGGCTTGCAGTAAACTTTTGAGTTTCTTTTAAATCCTTATAACTATTCAACTTTGTATGTGGAGGACCCTAGTTACTTGGATCTCAGAGTAAATGTTTACTGTAAGGCCTAGGAATTTCTGTATGTTTAGTAAAGCACTTACATAAAAAGACAATCTAATCTATATATTCAATGAGGAAGGAAATAATAGTTTTATAAAGAAACAAGTTGCTGCATGACATATATTTTATTCACAGCGGGTCCCAAGCCAAAAAAAGAATGGGGGTTGCAGTTGATTGATGCCCAACTTATAATTTAGTCACTTTATTATAAATGAATCACTACAAATACAAGTTGGGTTGTCCCTTAATATATTTGACCACCTTGATTAATTTGTAGAGGATCCATAGCATATCTCAATGTTTTGGGACTAAGGTGTGGTTGTCTTTATTGTTGTTATGTACAACTATTTCTGTATCTATGTGTATTGTTATCTTTCTTTTCATTGCTTAGATATAGAATGCAAACAGGAACTTGAAATTCACCACTGTAATAATGGTTATCTTGGCCTGTAAGTAAACTATCCACTAAATGATAGTTAAACCATGCAGTTTGATGCAATTGATGAAGTTAAACCTGGATATTATCATGCCTCAGTTGTTGAACCTTCTTTGCAATTGATCATATTCTTGTTGCTTAGCCACCAAACAGGGGAAAAAAAAGATGGTTATATTGATGTTATTGTTTTGAGATTCTACATACAACCTTTGCAACACTGGTAAACTAAATTACAAGTGCTGGAGAGCTGTTCAGATAAGCTTGCATCAAGGGTTGGCATCAAGTTCTCTCCCTACCTCCGTGTTTACTCTATGGTTTAGGTTGCAGAAAATTTTAAGAAAAATGTGGTTCCTTTGATACAAGTAGCTTTATTTTTGTTCTGTCGATGAGACTTATAGTTGGGCTATTTCTAGGCACAACCTTTAGGAGATGCTATAGATCAAAATATTTTTGATAGGCAGGGGGACATATTAGAGATTGAACACAACATAATATTAGCTGTTAGAATAATAGTAAAAATTGGTTTCTTTGGATTGCTAGTCAGAAAAAAGATAGATTTTGATGGTAATGACTGCTATGGACCCGCCTGAAGTGTTGTAGTGGTTAGAAGAATATGTGATTAAAGAATTATTTCAAAAATAGACGTTTCTTCCTTTTGTGGTTGAACTTTGCAATCTCTTGTTCAGTCTGGGTAACTATAATGTAGAGGTGCATAATTTCGAGTGATTTAGATTCAATTGTCAGTTTCAAAACTTAAACCTGACCTTCTTATGTATTTTATGAGATCCTTCTTGATTGTCGTTTTGTTTGTCACGGCAGGAGCTCATGCATCACATAGGGCTTTACATTGCCAAGGGAAGGGGAGCCAAGGTGGTATCAGAAGTATCATTTGGTGCATGAGAGAGTCATGATGTTGACATGAAATTGTATGGATTTAAGGGCCCGTTTGGCAACGTTGTTCTAGTAACGTTATTTGTATTTTTTTGAAATACGTGTGAGTGAAAAAGTATGTGAAAATACATATAATGTTATTTAAAAACTAAAAAATGTTGCTTAAAATGCCATACTAAACAGCCCTTAAGTTTTTCATTTGGAATGATTTCCAACAATATTTCCTTAATAATTAACATTAAACTAAATAGAAAATTCCTCTCAAAAATAGCATTTGGTGAAGCCGTTGATTCCTCAAAGTGTGTAAATCGTTATTTCTAACTTTACGGCCTTAAACAAGTGGGGGAAAAATCCAACTATTATTTCCTACTCATTTTTGATAATTAGTTAGTGCATGATGCATCGCCTCTAGTGACAACTTTATTTCGTACTCCTTTTACTAAAAAAAAAAAAAAAATCTAAGTATCTATAAATAGATTAGTGACAACTGTTATCCAGTTAATTTTAGTATTTTACTACAAAAGGATCAATATCCTTCACTCAAATTTTATTATATATATCCAAAAGAAAAAAAAAAATCAAGAAATATATACCTAATTTGATCAAATAAGAAAAAGCTCAACTCGGGCTTCTTCATGATTTTTTTTTCCTCTTTTGGCTTAGGTGTATTTCTTATGTTATAAGAAACGGTATGTTGCATATGCTTGTACAAGAAATTTAAATCATACAAAAAGTATTTGATGAATAATATATGTGATCAACATACCTTGGTTTTAGTTGTTTCTAGACTTAATAACTAGAAGGAATTTGTTTTTGTAGTTTCTCAAAAAAAAAAAAAAAAAAAAAAAAAAAAAAAAAAAAAAAAAAAAAAAAAAAAAAATCAAGAAATATATACCTAATTTGATCAAATAAGAAAAAGCTCAACTCGGGCTTCTTCATGATTTTTTTTTCCTCTTTTGGCTTAGGTGTATTTCTTATGTTATAAGAAACGGTATGTTGCATATGCTTGTACAAGAAATTTAAATCATACAAAAAGTATTTGATGAATAATATATGTGATCAACATACCTTGGTTTTAGTTGTTTCTAGACTTAATAACTACAAAAAAAAAAAAAAAAAAAAAAAAAAAAAGAAAAAAAAAAAAAGAAGAAAAAAAGAAGAAAGAACTAGAAGGAACTTGTTTAGTGAACCAAGGTCAATGGGAAGGCTTCCTTAATTACTATTTGCTACTCAACGAAACTTCTTTTTCTTATTTGATCGATTCAAGTAATGTGATTTCTTTTACCAAATTTTTAAAATTACTCACTTATTAACCTCAATAAGAGAAATCAACCTCGGAAAATTAAAATTTTGCTTAAAATTCCATCAAAATTCCTTATCCAAAAAATACTTAATAGGAATGTTCTCTATCGTTTTGATGTTACAGACTAAACATGTAAAGCACACATAAAGCGTGCTTTCACCGATTCCAAATCAAAAGAAACAAAGAAATCCTTTATCTATTGTCAATAATACTTATAAAATTAAAAGGAAAAAAAATGGAAAGAAAAAGAACTTCTCAAACAAATATAAACGAATTAGAACAATTTACACATTGTGTTCTGCTCTCATACCAGGGTATTTCTTATTCATTGCTGGGGTCATGCAGGAAAAGATTGATGGCTTTTGTTTCTTTTGTTTCACACCAAAGATAAATGACCGCAAAGGAACCCGGTTCCTACTATTCTCTGTGTGTCTCAGCAGAGGATTTGATTGCTTCCTTGATCCAGCAAGCCCGAATTCCTCGTTCAACTTTACCAAAGTCCTCTCAAGTTCAAGTTGGAGTGTAGTCACATGATCCAAACCTGCTTGCAATTCATCTGCAACCCTGTTATTCTCTTGTTTCATGTTCAATACCTCACCTTGGAACTTTGCAGCTTGATAGCTTGTAAACTTGAACTCGTCTTCTTCTGCGCTTTCCTTCAAAGCTGTTGTGATTTCTTCTTGAATGTTGCACAAAGATGAAAATCTGCAATGTAGTTCATCTTTGAGTACTGCACATTGCTCCAGCCACAAAATTAGTTCAGTCTGTATTTCTCTCATGTGTTTGTAGATTGGCCGTGCATCTGATTTCAGAGAATATCTTGCTGAACTTGCCTCTAGCTTCTTTCCTTTCTCCTCAAGCTTCAATATCTCAGCTTGTAAATCTTGGATTCCAGTCTCGAATTTCTGTATCTGATGGAATGAGGTGCTGAATTTTAACCAGAAATCCAAGTTCTCCTCCAGCAGTTCATCAATGTTCATTCGGAGTTTTTCTTCAATTGCTGACATAGTTTCAGGAGGTTGGTCAAGTAGAGTCAACTTGAAGTTGTCTTTCTCTCTTACCAGAGTTGTTAAACCAGTTCCTGCTTTAGGTTCAAAACTTAGATCATCCAACAAATTAGCCTTCTGCAGAAAGTCCGAGGCTTTGGAGTCTTCTGAATCCTTATTTTCATCCAAACATTTCAGCAGAATGTTTACTTTCTGACGTAATGATTTAATCTCTTCATCCTTCATTGCATTAGAACTCTTTAATTCCTTTAGCTGCATTGACGTGTCAAAACTGTTGTCTTGTGATTTCTTCTCCACTTCACTAAGCTTTTTCTTCACATCCTTGTAACTGCGGAGAGTTGTGGTGTACTCTGTTAGAAGCATTTTTTCTCTTTCTTCCAAGCCATTCAAGAACATTTTCTTCCAGTCTGGTTCATCCTCTTGGCCTTTTTCCTGTTCCTTTGGTTTAACAGTAAGAAGATTATCCACATTCTGTGATGAAGTCTGTTTATCATCTTTGTGCTGCGATATCAAGTCCTGCCCTTTCACTGATAGATTATCCGGGTCATTATTTGCCCAGGATTGATACACATCTTCATTTTTAGCAGAAGTGCTGAGAGCATTGTCAGCTTTTGGAGAACCCTCACCAGGATTCAATGGATCATCTTTGTGCTGCAATATCAAGTCCTGACCTTTCACTGATAGATTATCCGGGTCATTATTTGCCTGGGATTGATATACATCTTCATCTTCAGCAGAAGTACTGAGAGCATTGTCAGATTTTGCAGAACCCTCACTAGGATTCAATGGATTCTCTTGTTCTATCAACCCATTTTGTAATCTTATTTCAGCTGGAGATCCCTCTTCTGTTTGTAATGGACCTGCGACATTGAGCTCTTCATCTGGCTTCAAATCCTGCAGTTTCTTGGAACCATCATGAGGATTCAGTGCTTCTATTAGTGCTTCAGACTCTTTCTGCAATTTGACTTCACTTAGAAATTCCTTTTCCTTTTGTGATGAACCTCTCAACTCAAGCTCCTCATCAGGCTTCACGCTTTGCAATTTCTCAGTAAGGTGATTGAGATTTAAACGTGCTTCAGTGAAATGTGTCTGGAGATTGTTATTCTGGTTTTCAAAACTATGGTCTAGGTCCTGAACTGTGTGAAGCTTTTCTTCCATTTCCTTCAGCTTGTAGCTCGAATTGTTTGAACCATCAATAAGCATTGCCTTATCATCTTCCAAATTTCGAATTTGTGCTTGAAGTTCATCAGTTTCTGTTCTTAATCTCTTTACAAGAACAGTCTGTGATGAAACCGCAGTTTCTAAGCTAACCACTTTATTCACAAGCTCATCTATCTTCTCTGCCATCTCTGTCACAGTGAGAGATGCATTGGACCCAACCTCAAAGTGTTCCTTGATCTTCTCACGTAACACCTCCAATTCTTTTCTCTCTTGTGTCACACTGCCGACTTCTTGGTCTAAGCTTGTTAACTCTTCAATTTTCATAGACCTATCTCTGGCATGTGGCTTTTGCTGACTAGTCTGATCACCATGAAACGCACCTTTGAGACTCTCAAACTTCTCCCTGGCATCCTTTATCCTTTGGGACTCAACTCTTGCTTCCTTAGTGGATTTCTCCTGTTTCTCCTGCAACTGAGCCAATGTCTCCACGCATGATTTTAAAGCTGCTTCTGCCATCAATTTCCGAGCCTCATCATCTTCGATAACCATGCCCTCACCGAATTCATCTTGCAAACTGAAAACTCTCTCTTGCATTTCCTTAATCTGATTCTCAATTTCCCAGTATTTTGCTAGCCCATTCTCATAAGAGCTCTTTACAAACTCTTTCTCCGTTTGTAGAGTCAGAATTTGTTTCTGAATTTTGTCGATCTCTTGAAGTGCCTCGGCTTTGTTCAAACCAGATTTAGCAACCGTAGTAGTAGTAGTAGCAGCTGCAGTTTTGAATGTCTTCCTATGTTGCAATTTCTTTGTAGCTGACGTAACGATGCTCTTTAAATCGTTGGTTGGAACCTTTGGAACAACTGGAATATTTGATTTTGGAACCTCTGGAGTCTTTTTTTGGAATCTTGGTGTGGTATCTTCTTCTTCTTCATCCATTGCAAGCTCAACCTGTTCTGGAAAAACAGAAGCAATGGTGGTGTTGGCATTTTGTAGCTCTGTTGATATGTGGTCATACCTTTCAGCTAGAGCTCTATAAGCTCGATATGATTCTTCCACAAAGTGTATGATCTCTGGCCTCTTTTTGTAGTACATTTCTGCTCTCTTGGCAAAGGAGTCTCCATCCTCTTCGATGAGTTTAAGCACGATTTGCACCTTTTCCCCCATATCTGCAATTCCATAAAATTTATTAGCTCATCAGGCACAAACTATTTTGATACTGTGAATGTTAGAACTTTTTGTTCGCAGATGAAGGTGTTTCAATTTCTACATCAATTTCAGCTTTCATTGTAGTGGAAACAATATTCTACCAATTAATTTATAAAATTAAAAGTTTTAAACAAAAAAATAAAATTCAGTTTGTCTATTTTAAGGATAAGAAGTCACATCTAAGTAGTATCAATGTAGTAGCTAGGTAAAACCCTCGCACGTTTGTTTGAATTTCATAAAATTTGTACTCCAATAAACAACAGGAACAACAATGGTAGGATGCAGAGTGATCAAATGTTGTACAAAGGAATATAGGGAGCGGATTCAGATTTCAGATTGATCCAAAGGTTGGAGATCCGGATTGAATCAGAGCCGAGGCATGTAAATGTTCAATCCAAATCTTATGAATAGAGACTTTAATTTACAGCAAACCTTAATTAATTTCCAGACCCTTTTTTAGTTGGCATATGACAAACTTACATATGTATCCGGTAGATCATGAACACAAGATCTCACCCTCCACCTTACTCTTACAAACGAAGAAGGTGCCATTTCACATAGAGGTCATCAGTGGCAATTAAATTCCAGACCAATAAAATGAACACCATATCTAACATAAACACCTAAACACTTTTTTTGAGATGATTCCCAGAAAAGAACCTTAATCGAATTATGAATATGGCAGTAACATGGGAATCCAGATTCAATGTATCAGTTATCAAAAACCCATGTCACTGCAGATAACATTTTTTCCACTGCGTTATACAAGAATTCAATGCTCAAACTACAATGCCACCTCAAACCCAAAAAAAAAAAAAAACCAAATATGAATTCTTTCTAAGGAATATTACATAATTTTGAAGGGAAAAAAAAAGGTACCTTGAAGGTTTTGCTCCAACCATTTTGATTGCTTAGTCCTGATATGGCTTGCCCACCACCATGAATATGCATTGCTTGCAGCTCTCTGTAACATTTTTCTTTTTCTGGATTTTCTTCTTCTTCTTCTTCTTCTCTCTCTTTGTATATTTGTGTATCTCTCTATGCAAGAAGAGAACACATGAAACCAAATAGAGATGACAAAATAAAAAGAAAGAAAAAAAAGAAAAAAAGAAAGGTTTAGATTTATAAAGACAGAGAGAAGGTGGGGAAGAAATGAGAGAGAGGAAAAATATATGCTGGAAGGGAATATGTCAACAGAACACAACACAGCTTTGTGTGTTTTCAAGTTTTTGGTAGTTTAAAAGTTATGGGATCATGGAGGGGAGCAAACTTCGCTCGCTTTTATTGTTAACTCTGTTTCAAACCAAAATTAAGAATTTGCCAAAAAGGCCCCAAGCCTCACCCAATCACTCACTCACACGTAGCATGTCATGGTTGGCACTGACACAATGAAGGGGTACCTTTCTTTTCTTTCCATTTTTCTCTTTATGCTTTTTAAGCCAACTTTACTTCTTTTCATTTTGTGTTAAATTTCCGTGCAAAAGCTGTTCAAGTAACCTATCCATATCATCATTTCACACCGGCCACAGATCTTAAATTCTTCCACAATTCCATAATTTTTTTTAAAAAAAAATTAAATAAAATTTATGCCCACATGACATCCTAGAGTTTCCTGTGTTGTTACCTTTATGATAAACGAAATTTTTTTGTTTAAAATTTGATAATGATTATATATAGAATGATTTAAATATAGAATAGGAATCTAAATTTAATTAATATATCTAAATTACAATAATGACCTAAAATTGTGAGTCAAATTGGTTTGATTTTATATAGATTAGAAATGATACTTACCTTGCTCTAAAAAAGAAGAAAAAATGATAGTTACAAACTTTTTCAAAGCATATAATTTTGCAACAGGTAAGTCAGTAATTTTTTGTGCAAATTCTTCCTCTCTTTTTTGTTGATCTGGAGGACCCTATTTTATTTCTGTACAATTGGAGGAATACATTTCTCTGTTTTGATTTTTTTTTTTTTTTTTTTTTCCTTCTTCTAAAATAGGATCCAAAATCTCTGTATCACTAGATGAAGATGCCATTGGTGAGATTGACTCTTTTAATCGATAAAGGTTATCAAAACTAAGGTTCTATCCTAATGCTTGCTCGGTGCTCTTTAAACCTACATGTCATTAGTAGGGACCTTGTTCTAAGCATATGGATGAGTGATTACTGATTAGTGATAGCTACCAGCAGACAAGGGAAGTAATTGCTTAGAGAATCCTACGTGAACGTGATGTTAGTCTTATCCATTTCAACTTCAATTGCACTCTTTCGAGGACCCAAATACGAGAAAGGAAACTAAATTTCTAAATTGAAATATTAAGTATGACTATTTTTGATGTAGGGGAAATTTGAACCATTTCAATTTATGATGTCTGTTTTATACTGATTGATCTTTATCATCAGAAAAAAAATATTAATTTGCTTTTAGTGTAGACTAAAATTAAATTACAAATCTCTTATTCAATATTAAAAAAATTTACCAATTAAATTAACTAGAAAAATGTTTAAAAAAATGTTGCTACAATTTTTTTACGGTAGAAAATGGATTACAAGAAATGACAAAACTTCTTAATTTGATGCAAAGAATGATAGACCTCGAAATGGTCCTACATATTGAGAATAGACAGCATCATTAAATTAATGTTTCATTTACAATTTCATTTTTTTTTTTTTTGCTGAAATTTACAATTTCATTTCGGGAACCCATAACAGAGATATTTTCTAAAATATATCATTATTTTATCTCACTGACACCCTATGCTATAAAACAAATCAATAATCTCCTTACAAGTAATCCGTTAAAATCATGGAGTAGAAAAATGTCGCTTATTTTCGACACTGTATATTATCAATCAAATATCTGGGTTCTGAAGATTAGCGTCTCTAATCCTCAACCAGACTTTGGAATCTTCTAAATAATTGAGATAATAGCTCAACAACCAAATCAAGAAAAGAGAGAGATCCATATTTAAATTTCTTAACCACACTCATATCACAACCGTGAATATATTAGTAGATGTCACGTCCTTAAGACATAAAAAATGAATTAATGAGAGGAGAGTTTTGAACCAAATAGTGGAATGGTTAAATGATATGGATGAGAAGTATGGGGCATTGATGAAGACCATTTGGCTGCATTACATATGATTGTTCAAGTTGAGATATAAATACAGCTAGCTGTTTGCTGAAGGAAATGCATAAAGTAAAGAGTACAGAACATGGTATTAACCATCAGGGGACCCGAGCATGTACTATCACACATCCTGACCACTAAAATTAGTAACAAAGGACGCTATAGAAACTTTTGGTTTTATTTTTCGGAACAGGAAAGAATTTTGAGTGATTAATCACATTCAGCTTACAAACAACATAAGCCACATATGATGCCTGAATGGACTCAAGGACTTTATCAGTGCACAAATTAAACAGCAACCAACCGCACAAGTGGTCCTATGTACTTTCTAGACTCACCAACAACTTTGCATCTAACTATCAATTTTGGCTGTGCCTTTACAATGGGAACATTGGGAAGTAGGAAAGAAATAGTCAGAGACACAGGAAATTATGTCCACCAAGTCTTTGTGTGTGTGTGTGTAACACTCAAGGATCGGAGTTTTCTTTTTTGGGCAAAGGATCAGACGCGTTAAAGTCTTTTTTGAGTTTGTGTGGAAAAAGAAGATCAACATGAATGCAGGTCTTCAAAATTAAATCTTGAAAATTGCATTATAAGATAAAGCTAAATGGCAAAAGGGAGGGGGAAAAAGACCAAGCCAATCTCAAGGCTTTTATTTTATTTTTTTACTAGTCCTTAAAAGTACTAACAAAAAAAATGGTTCAAGGATGGAAACACAACAAATGTAGATCAATAGATCATTCAAAATTTCGATGTACTAACAAAGTAATACTAATTACTAAGTGGCAGAGAACAAAAAACCCCACATTAAATAGGGCTATAAATGAATCAAGCCGTTCATAAACAGCTTAAGTGTGGCTCGATAAAAAATTATTTGTTTATAAACAAGTCAAGGTTAAGTTTTAGTTTTAGGCTTGTTTAATAAACGAGCCGAGTCTAAGTAAAAAATATTCTTCATGAACAAGTTTGTGAACACCAACGCTCGATACAAAAGTAACAAAACAAGTTGAACATAGGCCTATTTATGAGTTTGGTAATAAAATTGATATGAGCTTGACAAGTAAACTCATATCATTCTAAGACTTTAATTAATTATAAATTGAGACCACTCATCCAAACCAAATAGACTAGATAATAAACTTAATATAGGCTTGATATTATACTTGTGTTGGATCTCAAGTTCAAAAGCATGATATTAAATTTAAGTTTGGGCCTGATATTGAGCTCAAACTTGGCTTGACTAATGAATCAAGCCAAGTTAAGCCAAGTTTAAACTTTTATACTTTATAACGAGCTCAAGCTTGAACATTATTTTTAGACTCGTATTAAACTCAAGCCAAACATGAACATTCTACTTTTACTGTCGAGTCAAGCTTGAACATTCACTACTCGACAAAACTTAGCTCGTTTACATCCCTAAATTCGTAGACAAGAAAAAGAGAATGCAATGAGATATCAACAGGCTGGCCCTTGATCAACTAAGAGTAGAATTATTTACAGTACTAGCGAGTTAAAGCATAAATATATTTCACATATTCACAAAAGCTTCATAGTCACCAGGTTTGGGATATTCTTCATTGCCTATATTTACAATAAAAGAAATTATCTCCATTATACTTCAAGTTTTCTCCTAGTCCTTGAATCTCAGTGAATGCAGGTGCAACGAACCAATGGAAAGATGAATTACAGAACATGAAATGTGCTGGAATGCATCTGTTGGAGCCTTTTTTCCAGTCCATGGGAGATAGATATTCCGCTCTCTTAACTGGATAATTTAGGGTCAAGTTCAATCGGTTACTAATCTGCACTTCTACACAAGATGCTAGGGTCTCAGGATCTTTTCTGCTCTAATTATTGCTTCTTTTTTCTTTTCTTCTCTTTTTATAAACAAAATTTGGTACTGGAACAGGTCAGATTCTTCAAACGATCAAAGAATGAAGAACACAAAAAGGGCCACTCTAAGAAGGATCAGCTATTTCTAGATATTGAAGTTCTGAGGAGAAGAAAGCCATTGTGCCATACCGTTTGTGCTCTCTGCATAATCAATAAATTTGCAGTGATAAACTCAGCATAAATAACTTGGGGCATTTATCAATGTAAAAGCAATACATGTGGAACATTCAAATATACAATTCAAGAAAAAAAGAGGGGGATGGGAAAAAAAGGATTTTTTTTTTTTTTTGAGAAACGGAAAAAAAGGAATTGACATCAACAATTTGCAGAACATTTTTTTCAAGAATCAAAGCTATGTGTCTACTAGTTCACTAATCTGGGAGCTATGCAAGAGCCCAAATCAGTTAAATTGAGCTCAAACAACAACTGAAAATAAGAAGTATGACATCTATGACCGGTTTAGCCTTATTTAGGAATTACTATGACTTACTGGTGATAAAAGTTTGGCCGCTAATGAATGGCTGAACTCCAGGACTGGGAAGACAGCTTACATAAGGGACATGACAATTTGAAGTAAAGCTATTCTCTATAACCCTATAAGGAGTTGCAAGATTGTATGAAGTAAATTTATTTATGTAATCTCCAATTCTGGTTAACAATTTAATAAATGTTGTTCATCATTTCCCTCTCTTTTCTTCCTTCTTTAATTTTTTAAGAATTCACAGGATCCCAGAGAAGCTAATCCTCTCTAATGCCCCTGGCCCCTTAGATGTGTGCACCCAGTGATGGAGGTCATCATGGTTAATAAACA
Source organism: Quercus suber (assembly GCF_002906115.3). Classification (NCBI taxonomy): domain Eukaryota; kingdom Viridiplantae; phylum Streptophyta; class Magnoliopsida; order Fagales; family Fagaceae; genus Quercus; species Quercus suber. Next base: position 314,935 of record NW_027069835.1, read on the forward strand.
TTTGTAGAAAGAAGCTACTAGATATCTCCAGAGGTTGTTATAGTTATCTAGTTTAGAGTCTAAGACAGTACTACTCTACTGTTTTGATGCCATTAAAACTAAGGTTCAAAATGAGTTGAAGTGTGTTATATAAAACAGAGGAGGGGACAAATTTTAACCACTATTTAAAGTTCAAAAAAGCTAGTGCAGCATAGAAGCATAACAAGCACAACAAAATAAGAGAATGAAAAGCAGCAAATGTAAAACTAAAGGCAAAAACAATAGCTCTTACCAGGAGAGAATTCATCTGCAAGGTTCTTGATAGCACTCAAAGACAAAAGCTGGTTGTTTGCACCTTCCACCACCTTCTTACAACCAGGTCTATAGCTTGGAACCAACACAGCTAAACCATCATTACTGTCAAAATCAGGTCCATGAGGTTCAAACCACCCAATGGACCAGTCTGGGTCATCAGATTCTGACCCCGACAAACAAACACCATCAGATGGCACCAACTCAGCATCAAACTCCCTATCAATTATGCTCTCTTCCCTACTCTGCCATTTCCCCTTAACCTCAATTCTCCTCTCTTCCCTACTAGGCCATTTCCTCTTAACCTTCCTTTGAGAAGAGGCTATCTTGGTTGAAGGAAATTTTACAGTATCAGGCTCCCACAAACCAAATCCCCACTCAAATGAAGAATTCATGGAAGACCCATTTGAGACAGGCTCTTTCTCATTCCCACCCCACAACCGCCAAGGGAAACCAGTAAAAGAAAAAGCCATAATTTGAACTCAGAATTCACAAGAAATCTTTAAAAATCAAAATTTTTGGATGAATCAACGAGTTCTGTTTTGAGGGAAAATGAAGAGGAATCCACAGACAATTGGGGAGGACAAGAGTTGGAACTTGGAAGTGGTTCCTGCCTGTTGCAGTAACCACTATATTAGGAATTGATCAAATCCATCAATACAAAATAGATCAAACAAATTAAGATATAATCAAATCCAATTCAATCTCAAAAACAAAATAATCCCATTAAGCTCAATAATTCATTAAGAAAAGCCAAAGCTTGAAAAAGCTAACAGCAAGATTAAATGGGTTCAAAAGTTTCCATCTTTTTTCTCCATGTATTACAACAATTACCACCAAAATTGAAGAGTCATCTTATAATTATGAAGACACAAAAAAATTAAAAAATTTCTAGTCCAATTAATTTAGTCAGGATCATGACCCTTCTTCTCCAATCAAGTCAGCAAAGACTTTCCATAAATGGAAACCTCTGAAATGAACTCCTAGCTTAATCAACCCCCGAAAATATCACAATGGACCAACCAAGATTACCTTTTTTCCAAGACAAATAAGTACTTCAACTAACACAAAAACACATGAAGCTCAATTCTTGGAAACTAGTAATTTTGTCTTCATTTACAAATCAAATCCTTTAATCCGACCTCGGGATGATAACCAATTACTCAGTCTTCTTAACAATAATGATAACAAATCAGCTCAAAAAATCTAATTATCCAAAGAAAGATAAAGAAGAAATACTTCAAAAAAAAAAAAAAAATTCAACCTTGTGAACAAAACCGTGATTTCAAAGTGTCAAAATGGTCCCATGGTCCCTCATATATCACTGTGAAAAAACACAAAATCCGAAACCTCTCACCGGAAAAACCGAAACTTTTGGGTATAAAAAAACAGTTAAAACAAAAGTTCTCCGGAAAGAGTTAGAAATGAAAGATCGGTGAAATCACAGTGATTAAAAAAGAAGAAGTGGGGTTTCGAAGCCCTTCTCTCTCTCTCTCTCTCTCTCTCTCTCTCTACACTCTGTCTCTGCAAAGCTAACTGAAAGAGAGACTGAGCAAAGCTCGTCTTTACCGTACTTTACAAGTCTTCTCGTTTTTAATATATGTGACTATGTTTTATGTTTTTGTTTCTTCTTATCTTAGTATTATTATTTATTTATTTATTTTAGAGTTGTGGATATTTTGATTTAGGATCAAGGTCATCGAAACATGCGGCTCTGATTGTACGATAGGTGGGGACGGTCTTGCTGTGCACCAGAAGAGTCATCTTATAATTATGAAGACACAAAAAAATTAAAAAATTTCTAGTCCAATTAATTTAGTCAGGATCATGACCCTTCTTCTCCAATCAAGTCAGCAAAGACTTTCCATAAATGGAAACCTCTGAAATGAACTCCTAGCTTAATCAACCCCCGAAAATATCACAATGGACCAACCAAGATTACCTTTTTTCCAAGACAAATAAGTACTTCAACTAACACAAAAACACATGAAGCTCAATTCTTGGAAACTAGTAATTTTGTCTTCATTTACAAATCAAATCCTTTAATCCCACCTCGGGATGATAACCAATTACTCAGTCTTCTTAACAATAATGATAACAAATCAGCTCAAAAAATCTAATTATCCAAAGAAAGATAAGAAGAAATACTTCAAAAAAAAAAAAAAAAAATTCAACCTTGTGAACAAAACCGTGATTTCAAAGTGTCAAAATGGTCCCATGGTCCCTCATATATCACTGTGAAAAAACACAAAATCCGAAACCTCTCACCGGAAAAACCGAAACTTTTGGGTATAAAAAAACAGTTAAAAACAAAAGTTCTCCGGAAAGAGTTAGAAATGAAAGATCGGTGAAATCACAGTGATTAAAAAAGAAGAAGTGGGGTTTCGAAGCCCCTCTCTCTCTCTCTCTCTCTCTCTCTCTCTCTCTCTACACTCTGTCTCTGCAAAGCTAACTGAAAGAGAGACTGAGCAAAGCTCGTCTTTACCGTACTTTACAAGTCTTCTCGTTTTTAATATATGTGACTATGTTTTATGTTTTTGTTTCTTCTTATCTTAGTATTATTATTTATTTATTTATTTTAGAGTTGTGGATATTTTGATTTAGGATCAAGGTCATCGAAACATGCGGCTCTGATTGTACGATAGGTGGGGACGGTCTTGCTGTGCACCTTCAATCATTGAATAAAAGTTAATGGCTTGTTTGGAAGTTTAAAGAGGGAGGAGAGTAGAGGAGAATAGAGGGAATGGGAGTAATGGGAAGGAGAGTAGAGGAGAATGATTTACCTCCACCTTATTTGGATGTTTTTAAAATTAGTAAGGGAGAATGGAGTAATTAGCCCTCCCCCTTGTGTAATTTTGTTAATATAATAAGGGTAAATTAGGTAATTTATTTGGTCAATAGTTTATGTACTCTACCCCCCTCTAAATCTCTCCAATTTGAGAGAATTAAAATTGAGGGACTAGAGAAAGTCCAAATCCCTCCAAACCCCTCACCCTCATTCTTTAAAAAATTTCCAAACAAGGTAATTATATTACTCTCCCTTCCTCAACTCTACTCCCTCTCCTTTTTTAAACATCCAAACATGCCATAAAACCTGGACCTGGTGGAGTTTACAACTTCAAAGTTGGGAAATGATTAACAAAATCAACGAGCAAATCTCCTGCGTTGATTTCATGACAAGT